>NC_135991.1:2383938-2398938 GCF_053455715.1 Rhinoraja longicauda
TCACAAACCCTCAGTTCCCCCCCCCCCCCCTTCTACATTCCTTTAGGTATTAATCATCCTGTCTCTGGTGGTTGAATCATTCTGTTTCTTACACAAATATATATATACTAGCAAAGAGGGCCCGTTGGGCCCGTCCCCACACCCCCCATTTTCTCCTCCCCCCATTCTCTCCTCCCCCAACCCCAATCTTACTCTCCCCACACCCACCCTTTCCCCACGACCTCCCCTTTTCCCAGTACCCCTATCTCCCCCACCACCAAGCCCCCTCCGGACGACCCCTGTTGTCCCCCTCCCCAGTCCCCATTCTCAGACCCCGCCACCATTCTCTCTCCCCCAGACACACTCTTACTCTCCCCCCTTTCCCCAGCACACCCCTTTCCGCAACTCTCTCTTGCCCCCAGCACCAACAGGTCCGGGGGGGGGGGGGGGGGGTGGGGAGCGCATCAGTGAAAGGTCCGGGGGGGGGGGGGGGGGGGAGCGCATCAGTGAAAGGTCCGGGGGGGGGGGGGGGGGGGAGCGCATCAGTGAAAGGTCCGGGGGGGGGGGGGGGGGGTGGGAGCGCATCAGTGAAAGGTCCGGGGGGGGGGGGGGGGGGTGGGGAGCGCATCAGTGAAAGGTAAGGGGGGGGGGTGGGGAGCGCATCAGTGAAAGGTCCGGGGGGGGGGGGGGGTGGGGAGCGCATCAGTGAAAGGTCCGGGGGGGGGGGGGGGGTGGGGAGCGCATCAGTGAAAGGTCCGGGGGGGGGATAGCGGGGAGAGGATGTCCCGGGTGTCCCGGGTGTGGGAGAGAGGAGCGGGGAGCGGGGAGCCCATAAGCACAGACGCACAGCAGCCCCACGCTGAAAGCCTTCTTGTCACGTGGGCATTTTGACGTCACACGCTGAAGGCCATGGAAAAAACGGCTGGATTTTAAAAAAAAACTAAAACCTCGGTAACTTTAAAGATATACGACCGAATCAAATAAAAACATCATTTTCCACCAGCGTTCAGCGTCGTGATTAAGGCGGTTCAAAAATCGTGCCGCTACGGTTCACCGTTTTTGCCGGAAATCAGCCGAAAAAATGAGAGGTTTTTTTTGTGACTTTTAAACCTCTGTAACTTAAAAACTATACGGCCGAATTAAATACAAATATCATTTTCGGCAAGCGTCCAGCGGTGTGATTAATGCGGTGCAAAAATTGTGGCGCTACGCCTCACCGTTTTGCAGAAATCACTGTTACAAATATACATACAAGTCAGAGTTTTAGTAAGATTAGATTATATATATCCAATAGGATAGTATTAGTGTGCGGGGATCGCTGGTCGGCGCGGACCCGATGGGCCGAATGGCCTGTTTCCACGCTGTATCTCTGAACCCAACTAAAGTGAGTCCAGTGATCTCACAAGGTGTTGACTGCTAAAGATTGTTCCTTCTCTCCACCAGCCGTGGTGTCGGGACAGTGGGGTGCGGACATTCCACCAGCAGTGACAGCGCAGAATGGTTTGTGTGCACGGATTCCGTGTCGCTACAGGTACCCGGTGGATCAGAAGGATAAACTACGGACTGAAATCTGGTTTAACAGTGATTATATGAACAATCAGTCTGTAGCCTTCCACTCCGCGGATCCCAGTCAAGTATCAACAAAGTTTCAGCATCGGACCCGGCTGTCAGGAGTCCTGAGTGACGACAACTGTTCCCTGGTTATAGACAACGTCACGCTGCTAGATGCCGGTCCTTATCGTTTCAGAGTTGAATTCGAAGGGGGAGAAAAGTACACCTACCCTGCAACACAGCTCCATGTTATTGGTAAGTGCTCCGTATTATTCACTCATTCACTCAACAGTTCCTTCCCAGCTGTTACCGGCAACTGAACCATCCCACCACAACCAGAGATCAGTGCTGAACTACCGTCATCCTCACTAGTGACCCTCGGACGAGCCTTGATCGGACTGTAAAGCTCCTGCCCTTTCTGTCGTGGGGTAGACTGACTCCCCCTCCAATCTTAGCACATCCCGTATCCTGGACTTTTACATTTTACTCATTTCCACTCGACATTTTAATTTCATGTTTGTGCAATATTACATGTGGGCTGTGCAATAACTGGTCACTTTAATTTCATTATTTTTATATTGCACATAACACTTTCAATGCCTTGTCATTGTGTCTTTTGACTGGTGACAGACCCATTTCCCTCGGGGATAAATAAAGTTCTATCGTATCGTATCTTTGCTGGCTTTAACTTGCACTAAACGTTATTCCCTTGTTACGTATCTTTCCACTGCAAATGGCTCGATTGTAATCATGTATGGTCTTTCCACTGATAGACACAAAAAGCTGGAGTAACTCAGCGGGACAGGCAGCTTTTCTGGAGAGAAGGAATGGGTGCCATGTCAGGTTGAGACCATTCTTCAGACTGGTTAAAGATAAGGGAAACGAGATATATAGACGAATATGTGGGGAGATAAAGAACAATGAATGAAAGATATTTAAAAAAGTAACAATGATAAAGGAAACAGGCCATTGTTAGTTGTTTGTTGGGTGAAAACAAGAAGCTGTTGCGACTTGGGTGGGGGAGGGATGGAGAGAGAGGGAATGCCGGGGCTACCTGAAGTGAGAGAAATCAATGTTCATACCACTGGGCTGTGAGCTGCCCAAACCAAATATGAGATGCTGTTCCTCCAATTTGCGTTTAGCCACACTCTGACAATAGAGGAGCCCTAGTACATAGCATGGAACAAAAGCCTTTCACTGTACCTCGGTACATGTGACAATGAACTCAACTGAAACAACAGATGTTCAGCAGTGAGTGGGGAGAAACATGGATTGTAAACATTCCCTGTTCACACACACACCACAGCACCAGAATCCTCCTGGTTCATATCTGGATCATTGTGACACCTCCAGTTTTTGCACTGTTATTATCAGGTTTGCATTGCCCCTATATGCACCTAACATCGACTCCATCTACACTTCACGCAGCCTGAACTAAAGTAAACAATGACTGCCTTATCCTTACTGCCCTTAATTGAGAACTGTGTCCCCGTCTACCTGATCAAAGGTCAGTGATCCCCGACCTTTTCAACCACCCCTGACCATTGTACGTCCTTGTTCAGGGATCATCCTTAGTTGGTTTAGTTAGTTTATTGGCATGTGTACCGAGGTACAGAGAAAAGCTTTTGTTGTGTGCCAGCCAGTCAGCGGAAAGACAATACATGGTTACAATCGAGCCATTTACAGTGCACCTGCATGATAAGGGAATAACGTTCAGTGCAAGGTTTAGCCAGCAAAGCCCAATCAAGGATAGTCAGAGGGTCACCAATGAGGTAGATAGTAGTTCAAGACTGCTCTCTGGTTGTGGTAGGATGGTTCAATTGCCTGATAACAGCTGGGAAGAAACTGTCCCTGAATCTGGAGGTGTGCGTTTTCACACTTCTGCACCTTTTTCCCGATGGGCGAGGGGAGAAGAGGGGTGAGACTCATCCTTGATAATCTCGAGGTGTGCGTTTTCACACTTCTATTCCTTGCAAAAATAACCTTACTCGTGTGGGACTGGGATTTTGATGTGAACAGATGCATCCAGTGAAATTTTAACCACTGGGTGGTGCTGCGATGGCAGCCTCGCCTACAGTCTGTCTGTCTTTTTCATCTTTTTGTTGTTATTTTTGGTGTGTTTAAAGAGTATGTGTTAATGTTCTCTGGTTTATTTTATATGGGGGTGGGGGAGGGGGTCGGGGGAATCTTTTTTTTCCATCCCTTACCTTGCCGGAGATGCGAATGCTTTCCGGATCGTATCTCCGGTCACTCTGCGGCCTAACATCGTGGAGCTGGCGGCCTTGCCTGGGACTCACTTTGAGCCCCACCGCGGGGTCGTGGACTTACCATCGGAGTGTGTGATCCCTTGCCCCGGATCGGTGCTCCAACTGTGGCCTGCGGACTTTAACATTAGGGAGCTCGCAGTCTCGGGTTGAGACTGATGTCGGGAAGCTCCAAGCTGCACGAGGTTCGACAAGCCCTGATCCGGTGTAGGTCGCCCGGCGTGGGGGGGGCTGAGATTCCACCCCGATGCAGGAGGTTGATCGCCCCAACGAGGAAGGCTCACCGCCGGCTACGGGAGCCAAGATCGTCCCGTCAACGGAGGGTTTGAGGCCCCCGACTGCTGGAGGACAAAGAAGGGAAGAGATTGAACTTTTTTTCTCTTTCCATCACAGTGAGGAATGTGGAGGATTCACTGTGGTGGATGTTCATGTTAAAATGTATTTGTTTGTCTGTTGCTTTTTATTGGTGTGACTGTATGACAAGTGATATTCCTCGTATGTTGTAAAACATACTTGGCTAATAAAGTATGATTATGATTATGATGATTTAACTAAAAGTATCTGTTTCTCTGTGTGTTAGATTTCACAGATAAACCCACGATATTCCCTGCTGAAATGGTGGCAGGTCAGCCTGTGAATGTGACCTGCTCCTTCAACACCACGTGTAATGGAACAGCACCCACCTTAACCTGGGACTCCCCCACTGATCAACCACCGTCAGCCTCACACAGCGTAACTGAGCGGGGTGACACGCTGATATATACTTCTGTTCTGTCCCTGACCCCAGCGCCCAAACATCACGGGCAAAACCTCACCTGTAGAGTCAGATACCCAACTGTCTCATCCGAGCAAAAACTCACACTGACTGTGCAATGTAAGTATGGAGATCGTTTATTGTGCAGGAACAGCAATCATCTATTCGCAGTGCTGGTACATAAGGTCATAGGTGATAGGAGCAGAATTAGGCCGTTCAGCCCATCAAGTCATTACTGGGTGGCGCAGCGGTAGAGTTGCTGCCTTACAGTGAATGCAGCGTCGGAGACCCGGGTTTGATCCCGACCACGGGTGCTGTCAGTCCGGAGTTTGTACGTTCCTCCCGTGACCGGCGTGGGTTTTCTCCGAGATCATCGGCTTCCTCCCACACTCCAAAGACGTACAGGTTTGTAGGTTAATTGACTTCGTAAATGTAAACATTGTCCTGTGTGTGTGTGTAGGATGATGTTAATATGCGGGTATCACTGGTCGGCACGACCTCGATGGGCTGAAGGGCCTGTTTCCGCGCTGTATCTCAAAACTAAACTAAAAAACTAAAGTCTACTCCGCCATTCAATCATGGCTGAACTATCTCTCTCTCCTAATCCCTTTCTCCTGCCTTCTCCCCATAACCTCTAACACCCGTACTGATCAAATTAACACAAAATGCAGGAGTAATTCAGCAGGACAGGCACCCTGTCTGGAGAGAAGGAATGGGTGACGTTTTGTTGAGAACCTTCTTCAGACTGAAAGTCATGGGAACGGGAAAGGAGAGATATAGACGATGATGTAGAGAGATGTACCTGATCTCCCGATCTCCCGGTTGCCAAACACTTTAATTCCCTTCCCATTCCCGCACTGACCTTTCTGTTCGAGGTCTCCTCCATTGTCAGAGTGGGGCTCAATACAAATTGGAGGAACAGCATCTCATATTTGGATTGGGCAGTTTACAGCCCAATGGTATGAACATTGACCTCTCTAACTCCAAGTAACGCTTGCTTCCCCTTCCTCTCCATCCCTCCCCCACCCAAGTCGCACCAGCCTCTCGTTGTCACCCAACAAACAGCAAACAATGGGCAGTTTCTTTTATCATCGTTAATTATTTACATATCTTTCATTCTTTGTTCTGCATCTCTCTACACTCTCTACACCATCATCATCTATAGCTCTGATTTCTTTAAATAGACAATAGGTGCAGGAGTAGGCCATTCGGCCCTTTGAGCCAGCACCACCACAACCTCTCACACACTCACTGACACACACACACACACACACTCTCATACACACATACTCTCTCACACACACTCTCACACACACACTCACACACATCCACTCACACACATCCACTCACACATACACTCACTCTCCCTCTCTCACACACGCACATTCTTAGTTTAGAGATACAGCGCGAAAACAGGCCCTTTGGCCCACTGGGTCCGCGCCGACCAGTAATCCCCGCACACTAACAACATCCCCGCACACTCGGGACAATGTTTACATTCACCGGGCCAATTAACCTACAAACCTGTACCGGAAACCGAAGATCTCGGAGAAAACCCACGCAGATTGCGGGGAGAACGTACAAACTCCATACTGACAGCACCCTTAGTCGGGATCGAACCCGGGTCTCCGGCACTGATTTGCTGTAAGGCAGCAACTCTACCACTGCACCACCGTGACCGCCCTTGTCTCTCTGTCTCACACACGAACACCATCTCTCACATACACAATCACCAAAACACACACACACTCACACTCACACACTCACTCTCTCTCACACACACTCATCGAAACACACATTGTGAGCAGCATCTCTCTCTCACACATTCACTCACCCTCTCTCTCACACACACATTCTCTCTGTCTGACAGACGAACACCATCTCACACACACTCATTCAAACACACACACACTCTTTCGCGCACACACTCACCCTCTCACACTCACTCAAACACACACACATTCTCTGTCTCACACACGAACATCTGCCACACACACTCACTCAAACACACCACACACTCTCACTCGCTCTCTCATACATACCCTCTCATACACTCACTGACACACACACACACACATACACACACACATACACTCTCTCTCACACACACACACACTCACACACACACACACACATACTCTCTCACACATACACTCGCTCAATCACACACACTCTCTCACACACACTCACTCGCACACATCCACTCACACACACACTCTCTCTCACTCACACACACACATTCGTAGTTTAGAGATACAGCACAGAAACAGGCCCTTTGGCCCACTGGGTCCGCGCCGACCAGTAATCTCTGCACACTAACATCCTCCACACACTAGGGACAATGTTTACATTCACCAAGCCAATTAACCTGCAAACCTGTACGTCTTTGGAGTGTGGGAGGAAACCGAAGATCTCGGAGACAACCCACGCAGATTGGGGGAGAGAGGGAATACACAAACTCCGTACAGACAGCACCCGTAGTCGGGATTGAACCCGGGTCTCCGGCATGGCTTTTGCTGTAAGGCAGTAACTCTACCGCTGCGCCATCGTGACTGCCCTTGTCCCTCTGTCCCACACACTCTCACCATCTCTCACACACACACTCACCGAAACACACACACACTCTCACCATCTCTCACACACACACTCACCGATACACACACACACACTCTCACCCTCTCTCACACACTCACACACACACTCACCAAATCACACACACTCACACTCACTCAAACACATACACACACACACTCACACTCATCACAAACGCACACTCACCGAAACACACACACTCACACTCACTCAAACACACACACATTCTCTCACAAACACGCTCTCACTCACACACGCACACACACATCCTCAAGATCTCGGAGAAAACCCATGCAGGTCACGGGGAGAACTTGCAAACTCCGTACAGACAGGCACCGGTGGTGAGGATGGAACCCGGGTCTCCGGCGCTGTGAGGCATCAATCCTATCCGCTGCGCACTGTGCCACCCACATCTACAGTCTTGTGTCCCCCACCTTCCCTGCTAGGGTCCCCTTCCAGTCAAATCTGGCCAGCTCCTGCCTCATGCCTCTGTAATTCCCTTTGCTATACTGCAATATTGACACTTCCGATTTTCCCTTCTCCCTCTCAATTTGTAGATTGAAACTTATCATATTATGATCACTGCCTCCTAATGGCTTGTTTACCTTGAGTTTCCTTATCAAATCAGGTTCATTACACAAAACTAAATCCAGAATTGCCTTCTCCCTGGTCGGCTCCAATACAAGCTGTTCTAAAAATCCATCTCGCAGGCACGCCACAAACTCCCTTTCCTGGGGTCCAGTACCAACCTAATTTTCCCAGTCTACCTGCACGTTGAAATCTCCCATAACCACCGTAGCATTACAGATAGAACTAGTACAGATAGTACATTAAAGATAGAACTAGTGTGTGAACAGGTGATCGCTGGTCGGCACGGTCTTGGTGGGCCGAAGGGCCCGTTTCCGCGCTATATCTCTAAAGTCTAAAGACTAAAGTCTTTTATTTTATTTTTTTTTACTTTATTTTTATTATTTTTTTTTTTTACATACATACAAACACAAACTAAACAAACATAGGAGATGCATATTGAATGTAAATACCCTTACTTTAAGTTCCCAAAAACGGAAGAGACTCGAGTCCCGGCATTGCCTGTATTAATAATGACCATCTTTTATCAAACATGTCTGTTGTCAACTGTAACCTTGCTGTGATTTTTTCCATTATATACACATTTTTTACCCTATCTCTCCATTGCATTATGCTTGGAGGCTGTGGTTTCAACCACGAAGTTGTTATCGTCTTCTTTGCTATCAGCAGCAAGATTGTCAGTAAATGTTTCGAACTCTTATCTGTCATACTGTCAGGAATTATACCCAAAATGTAAAGTGCTGGTTCCAGAGGGAAGTTAATGCCCATAATCTGTTTAATTTCCTTTTGAATATTCTTCCAGAAATCCTGTATTTTTGGGCAATCCCAGAATATATGAGTGGAGTCCCCAACTTCTCCACACTCCCTCCAACATAAATCAGTTGTATTACTATATTTCGATGTAATGAATGGAGTATAAAAGTAACGCATTTTAACTTTCCAGTCAAATTCCCTCCATGTTGGGCTCTTAGTTAGTTTATGTCCCTCTTTAAATGATTCCTCCCACCCTTCTTCTGATATTATGATATTCGCTTCCAGTTCCCATTTTTCTTTGATATGTAAGTTGTTCTCTTTGGATTCATGTTGTAGTGCTTCATAAATTTTTGATATAATCCCTTTTTTTGACTTGTCTTCCGAGAACCCCCACAACACTTCCTCTAATTTAGATGGAGTCTTGCAGATGTTCTCCCACTCCTGATGTTTCTGTAGGTAATCTCTTAGCTGTAAGAATTTGTAAAAGTCATGAGCAGGTAAATTGAATTCTTTTTGAAGTTGTGTGAATATTTTCATTGTTTGTCCCTGAAACATTTGATCTATGTATATTAGCCCTTTGTCAGCCCATCTGTCAAATCCTGAGTCCATGGTAGATGGTACAAAGTCTGGGTTTTTTGCTATTCTAGTAGCCCTGCTTACCGAATTTGACAGCTTCAGCTTCTTTCTTACTGCTGACCAGATTTTCATTGTTACCCTAATCCACTCGTTGCCCATCCTGAGCCTCTTCAGGGCCTTCTCGTTTAAAAATGGGAGTGATTCTAAAGGCAAATTTTTACAAGCGTTTTGCTCCATCTCCACCCACATTGAATCTTTCTCTTTAGTGGTCCACATGATTAAGGCTCTGAGTTGCGTTGCCCAATAATAATTTCTTAAATTAGGCAAGTTCAACCCTCCCTTTTCTTTTTTGCTAAGAAGCGTCTTGTATTTAATTCTTGCTTTTTTACTTTGCCATAAGAATTTCGATATAATTTTATCCAGTTTTTTTAGAAAAGCTCCCGAGATCATAATAGGCAACGATTGGAACAAAAACAACAGTCTTGGCAATATATTCATTCTGACTGTTTCTACTCTTCCCACCAGAGTCAACGGTAAAATCTCCCATCCAGCCAAATCATCCTTTATCTCAGATATCAGTTTCCCATAATTAGCTTCAAATAGCTGTGCTGTATTCGAAGTGATAATTATACCAAGGTATCTAAACCCTTTTTTGGTCCATTTAAAATGGACTTTTTCTTTAAGTTCCACTGGACAATCTCCTGAGAGCATCATTGTGAGCATGCTATATCTCTAAAGTCTAAAGACTAAAGTCTTTTATAATCCAAGGATCATTGAAAGTGCCGTGAAACTGGTTGCTAAATTTTATCTGTTTGCAGATGCCCCCCAGAATCTCTCCATCACTTCCCCCCACAATGTGAACAGTTCCTGGGTCAGTGTAAAAGAAGGAAACTCTGCAGCGATCCTCTGCTCCGTCCACAGTTTCCCAGCGTCCAACCTGACGTGGGGACATCTCGGTGTCACGCTGAACACAGCACCTTCCAGCAACGAGCTGTGGATGAAGTTCCCTCAGCTGATGCCGAGGGACGCTGGGGTCTATCAGTGTGTGGCGCAGAATGAACACGGGACAGCAGAGAGGGATGTGACCCTCACTGTAGAATGTGAGTACACACACACTAACACATCTCTATAAAGGCAGATAGATTATTGGGCCATGACCGCGCACGCACACACATGCACACACACACACACACACACACACACACACACACACACACACACACACACACACACACACACACACACACACACACACACACCCTCTCTCACACACACACACACACACACACACACACACACACACACACACCCTCTCTCACACACACTCACTCTCACACACTCACTCACTCAATCACACACACTCACACACACACTCACTCACTCTTCCTCTGTCTCACACACACACTCACACACACACGCACACACACACGCACACACATACTCACTCTCCCTCTCTCACACACACACACACTCACTCACTCACTCTCACACTAACACACACATAGACTCACTCTTCCTCTCTCTCACTCACCCACTCTCTCTCTCTCACACACTAACTCACTCTCACACACACACACTCACTCTCCCTCCCTCTCTCACACACTCACTCTCACACACACACTCACTCACTCTCCCTCTCTCTCTCACACACTCACACACACATTCTCTCACTCTCCCCCTCTATTACACACTCACTCTCACACACACACTCACACACACACACTCACTCTCCCTCCCTCTCTCACACACTCACTCTCACACACACACTCACACACACTCACTCACTCTCCCTCTCTCTCACACTAAATCACTCTCACACACACTCACACACACTCACTCATTCACATTCACTCTCCCTCTCTCTCACACACACACTCACTCACTCCCTCTCTCTCACTCACACACACGCACACTCACTCTCCCTCACACACACACTCACTCTCCCTCTCTCACACACACACTCTCACACACACACTCACACACACTCACTCACTCTCCCTCTCTCTCACACACACATTCACTCACCCTCTCTCCAACACTCACTCACCCTCTCTCTCACACACTCACTCACCCTCTCTCTCACACACACTCTCACACTCACACACACTCACACACACTCACTCTCCCTCACACACACACACACTCACTCACCCTCTCCAACACTCACTCACTCTCTCTCTCACACATTCACTCACCCTCTCTCTCACACACACATTCTCTCTGTCTGACAGACGAACACCATCTCACACACACTCATTCAAACACACACACACTCTTTCGCGCACACACTCACCCTCTCACACTCACTCAAACACACATACATTCTCTGTCTCACACACGAACATCTGCCACACACACTCACTCAAACACACCACACACTCTCACTCGCTCTCTCATACATACCCTCTCATACACTCACTGACACACACACACACACACATACACACACACATACACTCTCTCTCACACACACACACACTCACACACACACACACACATACTCTCTCACACATACACTCGCTCAATCACACACACTCTCTCACACACACTCACTCGCACACATCCACTCACACACACACTCTCTCTCACTCACACACACACATTCGTAGTTTAGAGATACAGCACAGAAACAGGCCCTTTGGCCCACTGGGTCCGCGCCGACCAGTAATCTCTGCACACTAACATCCTCCACACACTAGGGACAATGTTTACATTCACCGAGCCAATTAACCTGCAAACCTGTACGTCTTTGGAGTGTGGGAGGAAACCGAAGATCTCGGAGACAACCCACGCAGATTGGGGGAGAGAGGGAATACACAAACTCCGTACAGACAGCACCCGTAGTCGGGATTGAACCCGCGTCTCCGGCATGGCTTTTGCTGTAAGGCAGTAACTCTACCGCTGCGCCATCGTGACTGCCCTTGTCCCTCTGTCCCACACACTCTCACCATCTCTCACACACACACTCACCGAAACACACACACACTCTCACCATCTCTCACACACACACTCACCGATACACACACACACACACTCTCACCCTCTCTCACACACTCACACACACACTCACCAAATCACACACACTCACACTCACTCAAACACATACACACACACACTCACACTCATCACAAACGCACACTCACCGAAACACACACACTCACACTCACTCAAACACACACACATTCTCTCACAAACACGCTCTCACTCACACACGCACACACACATCCTCAAGATCTCGGAGAAAACCCATGCAGGTCACGGGGAGAACTTGCAAACTCCGTACAGACAGGCACCGGTGGTGAGGATGGAACCCGGGTCTCCGGCGCTGTGAGGCATCAATCCTATCCGCTGCGCCACTGTGCCACCCACATCTACAGTCTTGTGTCCCCCACCTTCCCTGCTAGGGTCCCCTTCCAGTCAAATCTGGCCAGCTCCTGCCTCATGCCTCTGTAATTCCCTTTGCTATACTGCAATATTGACACTTCCGATTTTCCCTTCTCCCTCTCAATTTGTAGATTGAAACTTATCATATTATGATCACTGCCTCCTAATGGCTTGTTTACCTTGAGTTTCCTTATCAAATCAGGTTCATTACACAAAACTAAATCCAGAATTGCCTTCTCCCTGGTCGGCTCCAATACAAGCTGTTCTAAGAATCCATCTCGCAGGCACGCCACAAACTCCCTTTCCTGGGGTCCAGTACCAACCTAATTTTCCCAGTCTACCTGCATGTTGAAATCTCCCATAACCACCGTAGCATTACAGATAGAACTAGTACAGATAGTACATTAAAGATAGAACTAGTGTGTGAACAGGTGATCTCTGGTCGGCGCGGTCTTGGTGGGCCGAAGGGCCCGTTTCCGCGCTATATCTCTAAAGTCTAAAGACTAAAGTCTTTTATAATCCAAGGATCATTGAAAGTGCCGTGAAACTGGTTGCTAAATTTTATCTGTTTGCAGATGCCCCCCAGAATCTCTCGATCACTTCCCCCCACAATGTGAACAGTTCCTGGGTCAGTGTAAAAGAAGGAAACTCTGCAGCGATCCTCTGCTCCGTCCACAGTTTCCCAGCGTCCAACCTGACGTGGGGACATCTCGGTGTCACGCTGAACACAGCACCTTCCAGCAACGAGCTGTGGATGAAGTTCCCTCAGCTGATGCCGAGGGACGCTGGGGTCTATCAGTGTGTGGCGCAGAATGAACACGGGACAGCAGAGAGGGATGTGACCCTCACTGTAGAATGTGAGTACACACACACTAACACATCTCTATAAAGGCAGATAGATTATTGGGCCATGACCGCGCACGCACACACATGCACACACACACACACACACACACACACACACACACACACACACACACACACACACACACACACACCCTCTCTCACACACACACACACACACACACACACACACCCTCTCTCACACACACTCACTCTCACACACTCACTCACTCAATCACACACACTCACACACACACTCACTCACTCTTCCTCTGTCTCACACACACACTCACACACACACGCACACACACACGCACACATACTCACTCTCCCTCTCTCACACACACACACACTCACTCACTCACTCTCACACTAACACACACATAGACTCACTCTTCCTCTCTCTCACTCACCCACTCTCTCTCTCTCACACACTAACTCACTCTCACACACACACACTCACTCTCCCTCCCTCTCTCACACACTCACTCTCACACACACACTCACTCACTCTCCCTCTCTCTCTCACACACTCACACACACATTCTCTCACTCTCCCCCTCTATTACACACTCACTCTCACACACACACTCACACACACACACTCACTCTCCCTCCCTCTCTCACACACTCACTCTCACACACACACTCACACACACTCACTCACTCTCCCTCTCTCTCACACTAAATCACTCTCACACACACTCACACACACTCACTCATTCACATTCACTCTCCCTCTCTCTCACACACACACTCACTCACTCCCTCTCTCTCACTCACACACACGCACACTCACTCTCCCTCACACACACACTCACTCTCCCTCTCTCACACACACACTCTCACACACACACTCACACACACTCACTCACTCTCCCTCTCTCTCACACACACATTCACTCACCCTCTCTCCAACACTCACTCACCCTCTCTCTCACACACTCACTCTCCCTCTCTCTCACACACACTCTCACACTCACACACACTCACACACACTCACTCTCCCTCACACACACACACTCACTCACCCTCTCTCCAACACTCACTCACTCTCTCTCTCACACATTCACTCACCCTCTCTCTCACACACACATTCTCTCTGTCTGACAGACGAACACCATCTCACACACACTCATTCAAACACACACACACTCTTTCGCGCACACACTCACCCTCTCACACTCACTCAAACACACATACATTCTCTGTCTCACACACGAACATCTGCCACACACACTCACTCAAACACACCACACACTCTCACTCGCTCTCTCATACATACCCTCTCATACACTCACTGACACACACACACACACATACACACACACATACACTCTCTCTCACACACACACACACTCACACACACACACACACATACTCTCTCACACATACACTCGCTCAATCACACACACTCTCTCACACACACTCACTCGCACACATCCACTCACACACACACTCTCTCTCACTCACACACACACATTCGTAGTTTAGAGATACAGCACAGAAACAGGCCCTTTGGCCCACTGGGTCCGCGCCGACCAGTAATCTCTGCACACTAACATCCTCCACACACTAGGGACAATGTTTACATTCACCGAGCCAATTAACCTGCAAACCTGTACGTCTTTGGAGTGTGGGAGGAAACCGAAGATCTCGGAGACAACCCACGCAGATTGGGGGAGAGAGGGAATACACAAACTCCGTACAGACAGC